>NC_056725.1:1792575505-1792585505 GCF_019279795.1 Protopterus annectens | reverse complement strand
GCTAGATAGTTACTCACCAGCCTTGTGACACAGCCTTTTCAACCTGCTGGCATGGACTTCTTGGTTTGCAACCCGCTCAGCTGGAGCTGTAATGAAAATAGAGAAACATTTATGCATACCTATCCATCATATACACAGGCTGGACTTTGGTAAACAGTTATTGCTAAGAATACTTACACACTGCTGGGACATCACCCCTCTGCCTTGCTTCTTGGACCCACTGTTCCAAGAGCTCCCTCTTCCTCCACTTCAAGTGGTCACAGTGGTGCCGGACCTGCTCACCAGTCCGAGGGATACCAGTGGCACTGGTGAGATCACGGGTGAGACTTTTCCAGGCTTCCACTTTGTATTGGGTGACCTGATACTGGTCCTGCAGCAGTCTAACATCATGTTTTTTTACAAGGAGTTCACAGCACAGAGCTTTTGAGAAGGGTCCAGGTTACAGTTCATTGCAGCACACATATAGAATAAAAAATGTGAGATTTAAAAAAGTCCAAATACATGAAGATAATATATTCAAAATGCAGCACACAATAAAAAACAGGGACAGCTAAAAAAAAACATTAGTGGAGACCTATGAAAATGAAAAATTATAATGTGTAGAGCTACAAGGTTTAAAGAAGTCTGCTGAATATCTACAAGGTTTAAAGAAGGCTACTGAGTTTGAGATTAATGAGGATTATGTGGGTTCCATAGTTTTGGCAATGTAGTTAGAGACAAGGACATCACCAGCAGTGTTGTGAATTTTTATAGGTAGTAGTATAAGTTTGTCCTGAGAGTGGAGGGTTTATTGGGAACATATTTCTGAATGAGATTTAGTAGGGATGAACATTTTTGGGATGGTAGATGATGTTGTACACTTCATTTAATTAAGAGAAAGAGAAATAGTTTGGTAGCTCTATCCAGTTTATTTGCTTTATGGCAAGATTGGGGGTGGTAGGAAATTTAGTCATTTTATTATAGTATTGGACAAGTTTTGTTAGCTGGAGGATGCAAGATTTGTCTAAGTAGGAGAGACATATAAGAGGAATGGTAACAAATAGGTGTGGCTTCTGTCTTTCTGCAAGTATCTATTAAGAAAGGCTTGATTCTATAGAGAAGACCTAGTTTTAGGTATGATTTTTGACGTAGGATTGATAGTGATGACCAAATTTTAGCTGATGGTCTATAATGACTCCCAGCAGTTTATCCTGTGGAACTGCTGAAATTACAATGTTGTTGTATGAAGAGATATTGAAGGATGAGTTAGGATTTGGGGGGCTTTTAGAGGTGAACAGCATCAATTTGGTTTTATTTGGGTTCAGTAACAAGTGTACATCATGTTACCACTTTCAGATCTTGAGATTGCTTCTTGAGTTAGCCTTTGTAGTTTTTGGAAGGCAGTAGCTGAACAGATGAGGGTAGAGTTATCTGCATAGTGGACAATACTGGCATGTTTGCCGTCTGTGTTCAGATCATTAATGAAGATGGTGAATAGGCATGGACTCAAAATAGATCCTTGTGAAACACTTACTGAGACAGGAAGGATGGCAGAGTATTGATTTTCCAAGTTCACTTTTTGTAATCTGTTAGTTAGCTAGCAATGAAGGATGTTGAGAGACCAATGTTGACCAACATTTCTTGGAGTTTTTGGTGTGAGATAGTATCAAAGGATTTGGATAGGTTCAAAAATATAGCAGAGACTATATTGTTTAAATTCTTGTTAAATTCTAATGTATTTGGAAAAAATAAGTAAGGCAGTGCTAGTGCTATGGAAGGGCATACAACCATGTTGGGTAGGAGACCTGAGTCTAGCAGATGTTTGGGTAGATGTGACTGTGTACATTCTCAAGGATTTTTGACAGAGATGAGGTGATAACAGTAGGATGGTAGATGGAAAAGTTGTTGAGTAAATTTAATTGTGGAGGGGATTTATACAATATTGAAAGATTGTTTCCAGGTTGAAGGGACATATGATTTTTGGATGGACCTGTTGATGAGAATAGACACAGGATAAGCTACAGCTTAGGTAGTGATACTAATATATTCCGTTGGTAAATTATCTACTGCTGGAATAGTAGGTGTATGACTTTTTGATTATGGTGGTTGGGATAGGGTTTCTGTTAGGACAAGGATGCCTTTGGGGATTTTTCTATTCAAGCATAAAAGTCAGACAGGCTACTATCCATACATCTAATATATCTATTTGAAGGAGTGAAATGGGGTTGCATTTTGTTGAGTTTATTGAATTGAAGGGAGTTGGGATAACTGGAGGTGATAGATCAGGGTTTGGATGTATGTTTGTATAATGTAGTTTAAGTCTTAATAGTTTTGGTATTGTGCAATATATTATGAGTTTAATATTAAAGGAATTTGTAAAGATGGAAAAGTGAGTAAAGGTTTGGTTTGAGGGATATAATAATTGGTGTTGCAGAAGTGATTATTGGTGGAGTGGGGGTCATGGTAAGAAGTGAAATGAATAGAAGCTAAGAGACTAAGGAGATGAACAGCTAGGAAAAGTGTTGGCAGATTTGTAGATGGAGTGATGTTGGTTAGGTACATGACAAATGAATAGAAGTAGGAAAGAGACAAGTGAACAATTTTGGTATAGGAGGAAGAATATGTGTATGGATGGAGTAAATGCTAGTGTTTGGTTACATTTGCATTATATATGTTCCTACTTAAAGGAGATTGTGTGTTTTTGAGGGGAAAGTTAAGGAAAAGGGAGCAAAAACAAGTGTAGGGTTTAATGCTGTCTTATGTATGTTCTTACTGAAAGGACATTGTGTGATTCTGAGGTGACAGCAGAAGACAATGGTGCTTGAAGGTAGGCATGGTGATAGGTTTAAGGGTAGGGATGTATGAGCAGTGAGACAGGCTGAATAAATTAAACGGGAGAGTGTAGACAATTAGTATGTTTGGGGGAAACTGTTAATATTCTGTAGGTTTTTAGGAGATAGTGTTATAATTGAGCATCGATTTATAAATGCAGTGTGTTATATGCATTATAATATAAGTACTATCATAATATAGTAGTATGAAATATCAGTTGAGGTAGAAGACAAAATAACATGCTCAGTGAGGGCGAGATGGATAGGTTGAATTGTATGTCAGTCTTAATTTAGGTGTTGAGTGGATAATTATACACGTTATAAGTAGACAAACTCTTGGGGAGACAGGAGTTCATAGGTAAGTACTAACCTAGCTGCCCTTGTTGGCCATTTTAAGCCAGCCAATTTCCCTTTCAATTTTGAGAATCAAATTACATACCTTGTGATTGTAAGGTAATCACCTTAACCATTGTACCAATCAGCAACATTGAGGGTGGGAGGGAAGCGAAGCAGGTCAAACAGAAACCCAGCATTAGCCAATCAGTGTGCACAAATACACTCTGAACAGAAGAGCAAATTGCTAATGGTAAGCTGTAAACATCTCAGCAAATACAAAAGTGTGCACTGCTTTAGCAAAAAGCACTTTTCTAAATGGCAGTCTGCAACTGATACATTGCAAAGATTTGCCTTCATGTATAACTAAAATACACACCAAAGGATGCAACTATCCAGTTTGTCACTTTATGGTTATTAAGTAGAATGTTAATGCAGAAGTTTGGTATTTTGCTGTCATGTGTTAGAAAATATTAAGAAAATGTGACTCCAGGTCTCAGTATGCGAGAACTCAGTCACACTTAGTTCCTCGCCAGTTAACTTGCCTTTTAACATTTAACAGTTTTCCAGTTAGAAGGCTTTGAAGAGTGCCCTGGTATGTCAAAGAATTGATAATCCAATACCTAGTTCTGCTTCTCTTCCCACGGAAGGAGGAAATGATTCTTAATTTCAGGTTTGATTAATGGGGATGGGGTGGTGGTGAGCAGAAGTGACGGCACCAGTGAAACCTCATTCTTATGGCCTATCAATAGTCAACCTGAAAAAGTAATATACAGCAACATTTATGAACGTCTTACCAATTTTCTAGTACTGGTAGTCACTATTTTCAAGTACATTTATTTTACCTGCCTTCCCTTCCATTCTTAGTCTATCATAATTATCGAAGTCTAAGTTCGAAAATTTCTTTGGAAAGAGTACAGTATAATTTTCCCATGTGTTCACTTCACTGGAGTGGCAACTTCTGCATAGGTTAGTCAATGAAGTTTTCGGTGAATCATTTCATGAATTTTCTTGCTTTTGTTGTACTCAGAATCAACTTTTAGGAATTATTAATCAAGTATGTGTGCTGTTTACATTTCTTTAATAGATTTCCAGTCAGATGTATGTACTGAAAGAAACGGTAGCAATTTTTTCTGGCTTTCTTCAGACGGTCTTTTAACGTCATTTGCAGAAGTTTTGTTGGGTATCTTTCACTAACTACTAATTAAGAATGTGAGTGTCTACTATTTATGTGTTTATACCAAGTCTGGTGTGCTCTGGGCATAGAAAGAAATGGCAAGAGGTTTTCCCCTGAGAAAAGTTCTGTTTTGCTTTTAGACTTTTTTTTTTTTTTTTTACAAAAGAAGTTTATTGTACCTCAGAAGAAGATTTATATAGTGGCAAGTGAAACACAGAGCAGAATCTAGAATAGATAAAACAGCATCATTGCAAACACGTAATTCAGCATCTAACAGCAAAGCAGTGCTTAAGTCGACCATAGCAATTCATCCTTTACAAATTAAAATTATTTAAATAAAATTATGGCAAAAATAGTTAAAATCACAGAGGTATATCATGGTCAAATAAGGCTCTAGGCAGGATAATGGACCCTGTACCCTGCATCCATACCAATTTCCCATTACTTGGCTGCCTGTACCCAGTTACATTAAAACACTTTTCTCACCTATCAATGTGTGCGTGCTATTATATAGATAATTACTAGGCTTGCTGTCCAACAGACTATTGAGGAGCCCAGCCCCAACTCCCACTTGCTTCCAAGCACTATCTGGCTAAGTTGTTTGTCTTTTCGGCTTTTCCCGGTTAGGGGTCGCCACAGCGGAACTCCAGTCCGCTAATGATTGGCAGTCGATTTTTATGGTGCCGAGTTGCCAGCCCAATGCCCAACCTTCAGTGAAGGCACGCCCATTCACGCATGTCTTTCGAAGGCCACTCGACCGCGGGGAGGACATGCAGACTCCACACAGAAGGCACTGCAGCCATGAATCGAACAGGAGAACCTCTTGCTTTGAGGTAACAATGCTACCGCTGTACCACCGTGGCTTCTAAGTGACTTGCTCAACATCACACAGCAGGCAAACAAGGGCTGAGGAAATCAAACACTGTACCACAGGAACTACAGTTTACACCCTTAAGCCTCTGTACCAACTGCCAGACATATTTTGTTCTTTACTTTTACAGTGATCTCGGAGATTTGAATTTAGTTTAACATGTTTATTGAAATGTTTATAGAAAAGCAATACAGTCCATTTGATGAATATAACAGCCATTTGATAAACAAAACAGATGTTCATCGTGTTACACTGCTGCAGTCATTACACTTGGGTTATCCTGCTGTCAGGCGGTCCCTCAGTCGGCCAGAGTTCCAAAGTCTTGGTCCAGCATCAGTTGCTGTCGCTTCTTCCCTGACGTCAGTGCGACAGGGGTATATAAGATGCAGCCGACGCCATTTTCTTCACTCTTTCTTGCCACGCGGTGCCCGAAGCAAAAGCAGTTCGCAAGTGCCGGTCGGCCGACTCCTGAGATTTTCATTCTGAATCCAGAACCGAAGTCTTCTACAAAGCTAAATACCCCATTGGGGAAACTTTTTCTTGCCTCAGTCCGATGTCAGTAAAAGTTAATAACTGTATTTCTTGTGGGAAGCAAATACCTCATAAGGATTTCCATTCTTATTGTATCCCATGCCTAGGCCCAGACCACGAAGTCACAGGTTGTCAGTTTTGTGCTAGGTTTAACAAGCGCACTATTAAACGTCGGTTTGATTATTTTGGCAGAAAATTCAATTACACCATGCCATCGGAACTACTGACGACTGGAATACACAAAAAGCGCAAAGACAAGGACAGGCATTCGAGGCCCAAAACTGACGACGAAGCCTCTTTTAGGCCAGTCGCCGGTTCTCCAGTTTTCAGCGAGGTGCCTACGCAGCCCCTGACGACCGCTTCTTTGGAACCACAGGCCGCCTCTGACTCCCATGTGGAGATGGCTGGGCCTTCAGATGCACTAGATTTACAGCCTACCGAGACTAACCCTTCAGTGGGATCCGGAGTAGCTGAACAACCCTTAGCTTCAGAGGATGTTTTCAGACCTACTCAGTTAACCATTAAATCTTCTGCTAAGTCTAAAACCCCTTTAAAAACAAAGAAACAACTTCAATATTCTCGAGGACAGGCCTCCATGCCTAAGAAACAAATGCTCAAAATGGCCGAAGGCTTAATTACTCTGATCAGGGGGTCCCATCCCCCTCCTGATAAAAGGCCTAGACAGGATGCACACTATGACTCATCCAACCAGGTATCCATTTCTTCAGATTCATCCTCAGACCAAGGATATTCTTTACCCCCTTATGAGGATTCTGATGCTGAGGAATCAGTTCCTTCAGTCTCTCCACCAGAGGACTACTCCTTTGGGGAAACCTTACATACCATGAGGTAGCATTTCCATTGGGAGGGCCAGGATTATTCAGAATCCAAGAAAAGGCTCAGAGATTTCCTTTTATTACCTCAACACAGAACCCTTGCTATTCTGCCAGTGTTAGATGTTGTGGATGATGTGTATTCTGAATCCAGTTTAAATCCTGATTCTTTACCTCCTGCTCCAGTTAAGCCAGACAGATACTACAGAGTCCCTGACTCTCACAAATTTGTTTATAAAAGCCCTGTTGCTGACCCAGAAACTATTTCCCAAGGGCCCAAAGGGGTAAAAGCCTCTACAGCAGAAAATCCAGTCCCCTCTGACAGAGATTCCAGAGCATTAGACCGATGGGGGAAGAAAGTATATACATCTGCAACTTTAGCAATGAGGGCCTTAAATTGCCAGTTTCACATGCTAAAATTTCAGCAATATTTGATGTCTCAGTTGAAACAAAAAATGCTTCCAAATTCAGATCTTCCTAATTATAAGGAAATGCAGGATTTATTGCATGCAGCTGAACACATGGGAAAACATACTTTGCAATGTGGTTTTGATTCATTAGAGGCCTCCTGTAGAGCAGCAGTTACAGGGTCGGTCTTTAGAAGACATGCTTGGTTAAAAGAACAGACTTTACCAGATCATGTTAAAGCAAAATTATTGGATGTACCTGTTTTATTTGGAGTTAAGGCAGAACAGGTATTAAAGAAAATGGAGGATAAGGCAAAATCTATGCAAAGGGTGAAGGATTTCTTACAGGTTCAGCCTCCTCGATTTAGCAGAAATTGGCCAACAAAGAATTGGTCCTTTCCAGTTACAGACAGACCTCAAAGGGGCAGATACAGACGTCCAAGAGGCAGAGGTCAACTACAAGGTCCTTACAGGCCTCGACAATGGGGTGCTTCAACCCAGAAAGAAGGTGAAGACAGGCCTCAACCTTATAAAAAACAGCCCCAATGACTTCCCACTACAGCTGCCAAACACTTCTCTCTTGGCGGCCCCCTTGGGAGGAAAACTGGCACTTTTCTCTCACAATTGGCATATGATCACCAAAGACAAATGGGTTCTCAACATTGTATCTCAAGGTTACAGGTTCCACTTTCACACTCTGCCAAGATTAAAAGGAATGTCAAATCTGCCACCAAATCAATGGGCAGAGGCTCAAAGACAAATTACAGCACTCATGGACATGAGAGCTATTCAAAAGGTACCAACACAGGAGCAAGGACAAGGATTTTACTCAAGCCCAGCAAGGACAAAGCCTGGAGGCCCATTCTGGATCTTTCTTCTCTAAACACTTATCTGGATGTTCCGAAATTCAAAATGTTGACACTGCAGCAGCTTCTTCCCATGCTCGGCAAGAAAGCTTGGCTCGTAACTTTGGACCTCAAGGAGGCATACCTGCATGTCCCTATCAGACAAAACTGCAGAAGATACCTCAGATTCTTAGCAGGTTCAATGCATTACCAATTCTCTGCACTGCCCTTTGGCTTATCTACTGCGCCCAGGGTCTTTACAAAATACCTGGCACCAGTAATTGCATTTTGCAGACAAAAAGGAATTCAAATTTACCCATACTTGGACGACTGCCTTATTCAAGCAGAGAGCAAAGACATTCTTCTAAAGCATCTGGCATTTGTAAAAAGATTGCTAATTTGCCTAGGGTACACAGTAAACAAAAAGAAATCAAAACTAGTGCCCTCACAAGAGATAATATTCCTGGGTGCCAGCTTAAATACAACAGCCCAGATGGCTTATCTCACACCAAACAAGCAAGGATAACTGACTCAATATTTCCAATTGATGGCAACAAAGACCCAATTCCCTGCAAGAAAAATTCTGCAGGCCTTGGGTTACATGGCATCTTGCATACTACTAATTCCATATGCCAGACTGCATATGAGGAAACTACAATGGTACCTAAAGAGTGTATGGTCTCAACACTGTCACAGTTTGGAAACAGTAATACCACTTATTCCTTGCCTTCAACAGGAGTTTCGATGGTGGGCTCAAGCCTGTCATCTCAACAAGGGACAGCCTTTCACTCAGCCCACAGCCAGGCAAACACTGACAACAGATGCATCGGATTATGCCTGGGGAGCACACATGGCAGGAAAATGTATTAAGGGCAAATTGCCCGCAGAACAAAGGCATCTTCACATCAATCAAAAAGAGATGCTAGCTGTACAAAATGCCCTTATAGCTTTCAAGGACCTTCTGCATCTACTACTAAAGACAGACAACACCACAGTTATGTGGTACATAAACAAGCAAGGGGGCACTCATTCTTATCCCCTCTGCAGACAAGCCATGACCTTGTGGAATACAGCTCTAACCTATCAGGTTCATCTGCAAGCACAATTCCAGCCAGGAGAGAAAAACACACTGGCAGACTACTTAAGCAGAAACATCATGGATCCGCACAAGTGGAAATTACATCCACAAATATTCAAAATGATAACACAAAAATGGTGGAGCCCGGACATAGATCTGTTTGCATCCCCAATGAATTGCCAGCTATAGAAATTCTGCACAAGGACTTACCACCCACAAGCATGGAAAGTGGATGCCCTCTCATTCAGCTGGAAACACCTACAAGTATATGCTTTCCCACCACTACCTCTCCTTTCAAAAGTACTCATAAAAGCAAGGCAAGAAAAGCCAAAGATGATCTTGATTGCCCCAGACTGGCCACGCCAGCACTGGTACCCAATCTTAAAGAACTTAGCACAAGGTCCACCCTGGATTTTGCCTCAAATCCCACATCTTCTGACTCAGCAAAACAATCAGATACTTCACAGCCAGCTCAAGACTTTAAACCTGGCTGCATGGCAGATTCCTTAGTCAAGCAAGCAATGCCTCTCTCCAAAGCTGTTATGGATGTCATTCTGGAGGCCAGAAGGCCTAGCACTAGGAAAGCCTATTCAGATAAATGGAAGAGATTCTGTGCCTGGAACCAGGCTTACAGCCTTGACCACTTGTCCCAAATATTCCTCAGATACTACAATACTTAACTGAGATTCTGGACAAAGGCCTCTCCTTTTCATCCATCAAGATCCATGCCTCTGCCATCTCTGCTCATTACAACACGGACCCACCATTTTTTTCTAATCCTTTGCTAAAACAGTACCTCAGAGGGGCTAAAAACATAAGACCGCCCCGTAGAGCACCAACTCCAACTTGGGACCTCAACTTCATGTTGGAAAAATTAACCTTACCTCCTTTTGAGCCAGCTAACTCAGCAGACTTAAAATATGTCTCTTAGAAAACTGCTTTGCTCCTGGCAATAACCTCAGCACAAAGAGTTTCAGAATTACAGGCACTAATGGCAGTGGAACCTTTCATCATTTTCCACCAAGACAGGGTGTCCTTAAGAACAAACTCTACTTTTATGCCAAAGGTGGTATCAAGTATGGCGCTAAACCAAACTATTCACTTGCCAACTTTCT
>NC_056725.1:1792545505-1792570505 GCF_019279795.1 Protopterus annectens | reverse complement strand
TACTATGCGGTGAAATTATGTTTAGAACTGAACAGTATAAAGCTATGTAAAGCCTGTGTCAGATTCTGTAAACAAAAAGTACCAGGTGTTGACATAGTGTTGTTGAATGTTGAAAACAGGGTCATATAACTAAATAATATGCTTGTAACAGTAGTGGAGTTCTTCCTGTCAAAACTGTATGCAGTGAAAACCATGCTACTAATAAAGTTTTGCTTATGTAATGTGTTGCATTATTTACCAGAATGATGGAGTCAGCCTTGTGATGCTGTGCTTCTGCAAAATTAAGTGTAATGGTTAATTTATAGGGGGGAACCGTCTTGACTTCAAGACTCGGACAGTAAATGAGCAGGTGCTCCATATTTCATTGAAAGCCATTTTTACTCAGGTTTCAATATCATCAGTACTTCAACTCTTACAGCAAGAGTCTCCCCATCTGCAATGTGTCTGAAAGTACTGGGTCTTATGGCAGCCTCCTGTCAGCAGTTTTTATGCCTGCCTTCATATGAGAATCCTTCAGTGGTTACTTTGTGTTTAGTGGTCATAGCTTTCAGATCTGCCATCCTTGCTGATGCATATAACTTCAACATGCATCTGTGCTGGTGTCTGAACTTAGTCTTCTTTTACGTTGTCTCTTTTACATGCCTCAGCAGGTGTAGTGACCACAGATGCCTCCTCTCTGGGGTAGAGGGCATTTCATGGAGAGGATGGTGCAAGGTTTATGGACTCAGATGGAGGCCAATCTTCAAATCACTGTCCTGGAGATAAGAACAGTCCTCCTAGTGTTCCAGAGGTTTCAGTACCTCCTTCCCAGTGGATAATATTGATTCAAACAGAGAATATGTCAGTATTCTGGTACATCAACAAGCAGGGAAGAACCAAATCCTATCCATTTTCCAGAATGCAGTGAGTGTTTGGCAGTGGACATTAGATTCTCATCACTTTCTGGCAGCAATACACATTCTGGGGAAAGTCAGCTGTTTAGAGGACAAGCTCAGCAGCTCTATTTTGATGCCTCACAAATGGTCTCTCAATTCAGCAGTGGCTTAACAAATATGCAACCACTGGGGCATTCTCTACTATAATCTCTGTGCCACTCTAGCTAATACAAAATGCAGCAGCTACAATGCCCTATTACCCCCCAAAAAAGGATGCGCCTTATGAGATGTAGTCTCTCACTTTTCCCTCTGTCTTATTATATGCTTTCCCACCAATCCCCCTCATTATTCCTAGGTTCCTTTAGAATGCGGCACAATGAAGATCTGTGATAACTTTTCTACTCCCATGTGGCCCAGGCAAGTATGATTCCCCTGCTGAAGCCTCTTCTAAAGGATCCACCCTAGTCATGAATCCAAAACTGGACCTTCTTTCTCACTCACCCAGCCAGCCTCATCTGTATATCATCCATCTCAGATCTCAGACTCAGTCTGTCAATCCAACAGTGGCTTAACAAATATTCAACCGCTGGGGCATTCTCTACTATAATCTCTGTGCCACTTTAGCTGATGCAAAATGCAACAGCTATGTTGCCCTATTACCCCCCAAAAAAGGGTGCACCTTATGATATGTTGTAGTATCTCTGTGGCCCCTCTGGTTTACTGTATGCCTTCCCACCAATCCTCCTCTTTCTCAGATTCCTTTAGAATGTAGCATGATGCAAATCCGCTATAATTTTCAGTGCTCCCATGTGGCTCAGGTTCCCCTGCAGCAGCCTCTTCTAAAGGAGTCTTCCTAGTCATGGATCCAAAAGTGGGCCTTCACAGCCTCATTTACATATCAGCCATCTCAGACTTACCACATTTTATCTTAAATTCCACTGATGGCCATGGAGATGGCCTTGCACCCTTTCCCATTACAGTCAGTGGTCCACATTTTTTCATCTTCCCAGAAACAGTCTACTTAGAAAGTGTACAAAAGCAAGTAGAAAAGATTTTCTATTTGGCCCTTCATAAAACCTAGACCCCTTTTTTGCCCCAGTGTCACAGGTTTTGCACTTTCCAGCTACCCTATATGAGCAGAGGTCTATATTGTCCAATATCAAAGTCCAGCTAACTTCTATATCTAACTTTCAACTGGGTTTTCAAAATCAGTATTTGATCTCCCATAAGCTTTGTAAAGCTTTACTCAAAGAACTTTTTATTTTACACCTTCTCATAAAGGACATTACCCCTCCATGAGATTTGAACCTGGTTTTAGAGGCCTTAAAGAAGTCTTCCTTTGAGCTGGCATCTTCTGCTGAGCTAATATTTGTCTTGAAAAACTTTTTTCTTGGTAACTTATAATCAACAAAATAATTTCAATTAAATGCTCTAGCCTCACAGGTCCTATATGTGATATTTCATAAGGACAGAATTTCTTAAGAACTAACCATTCCTTTATACCCAAAGTGGCCTCAGAGACTAAGTTGAATCAAACTATTACCGGTATTCTCTCCAAATCACGCCAACCAGGGGGAATATTTGCTTCACACCTTGGATATTCACCATCAGCTCAGATTCTGCTTCACAGAACTAGAGCCATCAGAAAGGATTTGTCACTCTTCATTTCCTTTGCTCTCAACAAATTGGGGCAAAAAGTTTCCAAACAAACCTTGCCCAAATGGTTGCTGGACAGTACATATTTTATTTAGTTAACCAGGAAGTGAGTGTTTCCATCTAAACCAAAAGCTCATTTTACTAGGTCAATGGCTATGTCAGCTGTCTTTTTTTTAAAAAAATATGCAGCAGAGGATGTTTGTATGGCAGCTACATGATCTGCCTTGCACACCTTTGTCAAACATTGCAAGTGGGATATAATTTCTAGATCTAGGTTATTCTTCAGTGCTTCTAGTCTGAAAGGTATCCTGTGAAGAAGCCACCCAGGAAAGAATGTAGCTTGGAATTCGGTGTCATAAGTTGGATTTGATGGGCAGATGAAATACAATATGAAAGTTATGTACTTACAATAAAGAGGGATCCTTTTCATCCTTGTCCATCCGATATGACATCCCTCCTTCCATTTCCCAACCAGATGCTGAAGTTATGTGAGTTTCAAATGTTCTGTATGGACAAACTTAATCTGAAGACAGCTTAGCATGCAGGGCATTATGGGATGAGAAAAGTTAGGAGTTTGAGGCAGAGAGCACTAGAAAATGGCTAGAAGGATCCAATAAAGCAGCTCACTTCCCATCAGTCATTTCAGATGGATGAGGAGTGAAAATATCTGTCATTATGAAAAATGATGTGTACTGAAAATGGATAAGCAATATGAAATAAAATATACTGAAGAAACATAAACAATTTTCCGGCTACATCTGTTGCAGACAAGAAATGCATAATGAATAGTATCAACTAGTGACCGAATAGTAACACAGCAGCATGATATTCAATTATCAGTGAAACACTGCAACTAACATTGTGAGAAGAGAAAAACCTTTCTATACCTGATGCTGTAACATGAAAGTATTGGAGTGCCAGCTAGAAAAACTTGTTTAACCCAGGGGCATATAAAACACCCAAATTAGCAATTCATATTTTCTCCTTTCTGTTTAAGATGTTTTCCTATTTGTATTAGGCAATAGAACCACTGAGTTTATCTACAACAATAAAAGTAAAATTGGCAGTTGTGAGTTTTGATTTCTTTTTAACAAATGCACTCCTTTCCTTAAGTAGCATGGATCACCTAAATGCAGCAAACTTCATTTTTTAAACTGGCAAGAAGTTTGTCTAACATAAGAAGCCCCATAGACACATTTCCAGGTAAATCACCCACTCATTGCACCATGTTATGATTTCCATGATTTCAAAAGTTTTGTGTGCATTTTTGGATGTGAAAATCTTGGTTCCACAAACATATATACAAAAGAGTATCACAAGGTAAGCATCCTAACAGTTTGGCCCTTAGAAATGGTTGTGTAGTTTTGGGTCTGAGTGCATTCTTAACATCAGCTAAGTGCTGTTCTCAAATATGGCCTCTATGTTAGGAAACATTGTGTTGTCCTTAACCATAGAAGAGATAAAAAGGTCAGCCTTAAGAAGATTAAAAACCTAAAAAAAATTCCCTGATCTTGGAAGTGTTGCTGTCAAAAGTGATCACAAACCACACAAAATATAGACATTAACCATAGCTCTAGATGTTCACTAGTATCACTGCTGCAGTAGCGTTTAGCTCTGTTGGTTTATCCTGCCAAGGATATAATGACTGACTAAGTCTTCCAATTGTCTCTGGCTGTCCATTACATATGTGCCAGGCTGCTGTAGCTTGAACTACAAATTGAGAAAACAGAAGCATGGGCACCATAAATCCTCAGTAATTTCTTGCCACCCTTGAAAGTACTCCTCCTGGACTTCAGAGGATAGACTGTCAACTTCTATCTTCAATTGCTGGCAAATAAGCCCCCTTTGGAGAACCCTTCCATAGATATTTGTTTTATTTTTTGTCTTTTTTGACATAATGACTAGGGATCAGGTTTCTTTAAGAAGACTGACAATATTATTGTGTTTACTGTTTTACTGGAAAAGTCTAGTCTGACAGGATATTTTAACTAATAAGGGTTATTTTGATTTAGGGCACTTATTTTGTTCAGAAAATATATAATGAGACACCATTCCTCTCGGGGGATAGATAGGTTGAAGAGAATCCCCCTAATGCTTCCTGGAGTCAGCTGTCTTTAGTTTTACTACAAGTTTTATTACCACATTTAATATAGATTCAAGATCACTTAGATACATTTTAGTGAAAAATTGGTGTATTTTGGAAGAGGATGCTTATATCAGGAACAAAATAAGTAGTAGACCTAGGTTAGTTTTTAGACCTGAGTCTAATGTTAAGTGTATTTTGGAGAAAGGTATTAAAGTTTACGTAAGGAACCCTGGTATGTTTAAGTGTGGGTCTTGTCCCTATTGTAAATATATAGATATGGGTGACACTTTTAAAATTAGGGGCAGGATCTTCAAGGGAGATTTAACTGTAACTCGAAGGGAGTGATATATTTAGCTAAATGCTAGGCTTGTCAAAGATTTTATGTAGGAAAAACTGAATTTAAATTTAAAGAACATATTTACGAGGGTTTACTTCTATCTACCGAAAGGCCAAAAATATTGACCACCACAAAGCTGAGACGAAAATCACGAAACACGGAATCACCAGTTAGGTAAGTATGCACATGGCAAGTGAGTACATGCCCAAAGCAACAGTAACTAACAACACACCACCTAAAACCCACCTAGGTGGGGGTTACGCTCCCCATCCCCCCAACTATATATAACAACTCCAGGATTGCACTACAGTGGAGAAACTTCATAATCCCCCCAATGGACAAGTGTTCTTTTGCTGTGTGCATACTTACCTGATTCATGATTTTCATCTCGGCATTCTGGTCGTTGGTATATTGGCCTTTCGGTCAATAGAAGTAAACCCATTTACAAACATCAGTACAAGATTAGAAAGTTAAATTCACATAATGCCTTGACTAAACATATTTTGCTGAATCCTTAGCATCACTTTAAATACAAAATAATTGACCAAGTGATTGACGGAATCAGGAGTGGTCCTTGGACATTGTGCTTAGAAAAAAATGAGTTCATTTGCAAATGAGGCTAAATGCATATAGTTTTCCTGGGCTTAATGATTACTGTTCAATTTATTGTATTTTGAAACTTAAAGTTTTGGAAAGATAAATATATATATATATATATATTTATATATATATATATATATATATATATATATATATATTTATAGAGTTGAACTGAGATATGTATTCTTGAATGATTTGTGAAATTAGATGGTCGGTATGGTGACATCATTTAGTTGCAGTCGCATGGGACTTTAGGATATTTAAAGTTGTTCTTTTTAACATTAATTTTAGTCTGATGAAGTTCCTATTATGTGTTGGATGAATACTGTTGTTAAATATTAAAAGTTAAAATTGTTTTTCCACTTTTTTTGATCCCTTCGCCTGCACCGTAACATTGTTTCATTTTGTTATATGGGTTTCCTGCCAAGGATATAACCCCTAAATCAGACAGCGAAGGGATTCTCTTCAAGAATGTTACTGTTGCCAATGAAGGTTGCTACCTAGAGAACAGTCTCCGACAATTACTTTCTCATGTTTTTTTTTTTTTTATTTGTTAAAGTGCCAAAGTTCAAGATGTTGGTTAACCTTACAAGGCCTGTTACCTTTTGAGTTGTTGAGTTGTTTGGTAACTCTAGACCAGAAAGATACTTATCATTACAGTCCCATCACCACAGAGTTCAGAGCTTTTCTCAGATATTCTGTGCTTGGGTTACATTATCAGTTCTCTAAACTACACTTTGGGTTATTTACAGCTTCAAGGGTGTTTACAAAATGTCTGTTCATTTACACAAGATGAAAATAGCAAAAGATGAAATACCTGAAAGGCAAGATTTTCCCATGGTAAGTAAACACTTGCCCAAACGTAAACAAAACACACACCAAGGTAAGTAAAACCCACCTAGGTGGGAGGCTACACCCCCCTGAACTATATGTACCAACTCCAGAATTGCACTACAGTGGAGAAAGGGCATTTTGGGTAAGTCTTTACTTATCCTGGGAAAATTTTGCCTTTCGGGTATTTCATCTTTCACTATTTTCATCTTGCGTAAATGAACATCGGTTACATGGTTATCTGGATTTTGAAGTAGACCCCTTTCTAAGGTCTTTTACTAGGTGACGGTGATCCCTTACATGGGTTAAAAATCTCATTCTCAACCTGGGTTTTCAGATCAACAGTCAAGAATCCTCCATAATTTCTTCTCACTAGATAGCTCTTTTTGTATTAGATTCCTTCTAGATTTTTTCTCTTTCCCCAACAGGTGATCTCCAATCACTCTCTAACGTCTTTTTCTTTTTATTGCTAGAGAGCCCTATACCATGAAATCTTAACCACTAGCCATTACCAAATGAAACTAAGGGACTTTATATATTTCTACAACCTTAAGTATTTCCCATTCATACTCTACTATTCTTCTAAGCATCTGCTTTATTCTAAATTTTCTGACACTTTGCTTGATACTGACCCTCACTCATTACCAAAAAAAAAAACAGTATTTTTAATCTATTTGTGCATTTTGTTATTGTATTAGTACATGTTATATTATTGTATTTACCTTCTGTACTTTGTAGTATTATTTACTCATTTAATGCCTGCTTAACACTCGCTATTGTCTTGTTTTTGTACAATGTCTTAACTTTCATGTATCATTTGGAGCTTTTCTCCCCAGGCCTCCACTGAAAATGGGTTCTTGACCCAGTCTGACTTTCCCAGTAAACAAATGTTAAATAAAATAAAATAAAATTTTCCCTGCTAACTTAGGAGAAAGTGGGCTTGTATCTGGAAGTTTTCCTGAGGTTCTTCAGTCAGTCTCAGACTTCAGCCAGTGAGTATCTTAGGATTTTTATGGTTTATGGCATCCATGATTCTCATGAATCGTCTTGTCAGGTTTCACATGAGAAAAACACAATGTGTCCATAAAACTATGTGGACTCAACATTCTCACCTTCTGGAATTTTAAATTCCAATCTTGGGTTTCGTGAAGAGAGAACTGCTTTGGTGAATAGAACAGATTTCCCTGAAGTCAGGTTTCCCTTCTCTTACAGTCTCTGCTCAATCTGTTAAAACAGGCACACCAGATTTTGCTTGGGGTGCTGTTATGGTGTTAGAAAAAGTGCAGGATCTTTGGAACAAAATAGACAGACCAAAGCACATAAATGTAAAGAAATATTAGCTGTGTCCCATGCCATAAATCTCTTCATCATCAAGGTCCCCTGGGTCTGCAGGTAGTCATGTGGTTCAAAAACAAACAAGGGGACACCAGGTCTTACCTTTTAAACAGGCTGGCTATAGTAGCTTGAGAGGTCACTCTGAAGCTTTGTCTAACCCTTCAAGCTTCATATCTTCTACCAGACCAAAATATTGTGACAGACAAGCCAGGCAGGATCAGGACAGAACCTCATGAATGGAACTTGAATGAGGGGGATCATCCAGGATTTGATCCAGTTTTGGGATCACCTCAAACAGATCTATTCACCTCCTTTCAAAACAGACAACTAAACAAATTGTGCTCTAAGACTCCTAGCAGGCAAGCCTGGAAAATAGATGCTTTTTCATTCCTGTGGTTGGGAATATTCTTTTATGCTTTTACACCCTTTCCACTGATTTCCATGGGCATTCCAAAGATTCAGAAAGAGTCTTAAAAAAATCATTACAGTAACTCTGGTCCCATGCAACAGTGGTTCTCACTTCTTGTGCAATTGGTCAAGAGCAATTACCACAAGCTGCCTCACAGATAGGATTTACTCTTACCAGGCAAAAATAAGTTGATACACCTCAGTCAGAAACTTCCACTTGGCTGCTGAGATGATTCAGTTTTGATACCCTTTAAGCATTTTTTCCACGGATGTGCATCAGGTACTAAAGGAGGCAAGAAATCCTGCTACTAGGAAGTCTTATGTTTCTAAATGGAAAAAATGTACTAGTTGGTACCACACTAATAACCAAGGCTCAGATGGGGAATCTGTACTACTTGTTCTTAAATATTTGTGTGAGTTAATTTCCTCTGGCCTTTCTAATTCCTCTGTCAAGGCTCAGTTGTTGGCCATTTCTGCACATCTGCCCATGGTCCTGCCCTTTCCTATCTATCTTTGTTTAAGCAATTCTTGAAAGGTGTTTTACATGTATGACCACCTTTGAAACAGGCATCACGCTCTTTGGATCTTAACTCTATGCTGGAAACATTAACTCTGTTTCCCTTTGAACCAGGTCATCAAGCCGATTTATGGTTCATGACTTGAAGACATTTTTGCTTATTGCTGTGCCATCTGCAAGATGAGTATCTGAGTTGCAGGATTTCATGGGGGTTAAACCCTATTTGTTTTTCTAGAAAGATAGGGTTTCTTTAAGAACAAATCCCTCACTCATTTCAAAAGTTGTTTCAGAGTTTATTTTAAATTAATCTGTCATTCCCCTGGTTTTCTAAGGATTCTTCACACTCTAGACATGCATAGGCAACTTGGGTATTATCTTGTCAGAAAGAAGCCCTTTAAGAAAGCTAAACAGCTCTTTATCTCCTATGATGGGACAAAGAAAGGACAACCTGTGTCGTAATGGATTATTTGCAGATGGTTGTCCATTATTTTTCCTACTACTGTAAATTACATCCAGGCAGGATCAAGGCTTATTTATGAGGGCCTTGCCTTCTTTTATAGCTTTTTGGAAAGAATTGGACACTAGAAACATTCTAGAGTTATTTACTTAGTCATCTGTACATTGTTTTACTAAGCACTACAGATTCACTTCCTTTTCCAAGTCTGGAACAGGTTTTGCTATGGCCTTTCTCAGTGGGATCCTGATCCTTCATTCTTCTTCCTCCCAATCTGTGCAAGCTCTGGTATTTTACCCATATAACATAGGCTGCAGTGAATGAACATAGTACAGTTGTGTAGATAAACTTACCATGACAGTAGATGTTCAGTTATATCACTGCTGCAGCAACCAGTCCCTCCCTCCATCCCCTTTTTGTGCCTATGTTTATGCGAGGGTAAAGTTTTGCATATCTATACCTAACATTAATTTTCTTACCAGGACTGTATCGCCCCCTTTACAGTTGGTAAGAAAATCCTGCAGTTTTGGTGCCCAGTCTGTTGGTTTTCTCCACTTGAAGCTCATGCAGCCCTCAGCATGGGTGCAGGTGGAGGTAACCCAAGGATTAGGAAAACTGGCTTGCTGTTATATATCCTTGGTAGTATATAACTCCATATAGATTAGACTACTGTGGTAGTGCTTTGACCAAGTATCTACTGTTATGGTAAGTTTACTTACACAACAGTGCTTTCTTTTTATGTTGTATCCCAGGTTTCTTTTAATAAATATGACCACCTCTGTGCATATCCCTTCCACATACAAATCTTACCTTTTAATTCTTTAAATGTCATATTTTGTATTGGACCCACACACAAATATTATCAATGTTTCACCCATCTTGCCTGAAAGTTAAAATTTTTCTTAATTCATTTTTTGTGAATTTTTTATCCCCCCATTTTTTTATTCACTTAGTCTTTTGCCTGTTTATTCTCTCTCTTCTTCTGCGTTGGAAGCTTCTTGATGACATCCTTTAAAAGTTTGTGTCTGCTGATGATCTGTTTTCCTTTCATTATTGCATTGTATTTCAACTTTTGTTATATATTTTATAATCTTTTCTGCTTTCCCACAGCATGAACTTCTTCCTTGCCATTATCTTGTCCATCCATTTCCATTTCACTCTCATTTCTATAATTATTTCCTTATCTCCTTTCCTCCCCTTTTTGGACCTTTTCTTTTCTCAAATTTAAACTTCACCATATTACAGAAAGTGAATTTGCATGATGAGCTGCCACACGCAAAGTTTGTGCAATTCAGAAAACCAAGCAACACCATGCAACTAGCCAAAATAACTTGGTTGGTCATGTTATATGCTAATGACTACTATCATGCACCCACTTCAAAGCTTTACTAAAAGCGCACCTAAAAACATGCTGGCTATGCCCTTGCAACTCCCACTCTAATATCACCCACCCCATCCAACCACTACCTTTCTTTCCACTCCACTAACTACCTTGATTATAGCAAGCTCAGATGCAAATAAGCCAGTACTTATTATACAGCAGGAACTTCTTCTTGTAACATTTGATGTTATGTGATCCTATCTCGCCTACATTCTGACTGATGGGTTCGGAGCCGATCCCTCGGCTCCGACTCGGCACGCTTATGCCAAAGAGCGAAGTCTCTTATTGGCTGAGCTTACTATATCCCAGGATGCACCACTACCAGTCCCCCAGATCTCGTTTGCCGCTAACAAGTGAAGACGTGGTCTCGAGCTGGCTGAGCTAAGTAGTGATTATTTTCACTAACTTTCTGTCAGGAATTTCTTTATTCTTCAACTAAAAGCTGTTTTAACAGCTATCTTGTGTTTAGAGTGCGTTTGGAGAAATTTACTTGGTAAATTCTTGTGTTGTGAGTGTTGATTGACTAGGAGTACCTCTTGTGTGGAAAGGTCTTTCCCGGTCTTTTTGGTTGTTAGGTGACTTCTGTTCTGTTTAGGGATCTCGGATCCTTTATACTGCTGATAGTTTCTCTTTCTTTTAAAAGAAGGACAAAGCAGAGAAAATTTTCTTTTTCTGTCATAATTACAGTGTTTGTACTGTGTTTTGGCTAGTTCACTGAATAATTTACCGGAATGTCTCAGGTTCCTAGGCCTTCAGGCTTTAAAAAGTGCACCAAGTGCAACTTTAAAATGTCTATAACAGATGACCACTCTCTCTGTGTTTATTGTTTGGGTGCAAAACATTTGCAGGAGTCCTGCAGCGTGTGTCACGCTTTTTTCCTCGAGGGTCCTCCAAGAGAGGAAAAATAAGCTCATATTAAAAGGCCTTATAAAACCCTCCTTTGAAGAAGCTTTAGCATCCTCTCCTTCTCCTGCTAAAAAGAAAAGGGCGTCGGCTCCGACCAGTCCGTCGGATCCGACCGCCAAAAGACATAGGCAGGTTTCTCCTTCGGCTCCAAGGACTTGGAGCCGAGGGCGGAACGGTCTGCCTCGATGCCACCAGTCTCGACTCCTCTGGCTTCGAGCCGATGGCTGGGGCATCGAGAGGCGGGTCATCTTCGGCTCCACTGGTCTCGGAGCCGATGAAGGTTGTCCGCTCAGACACTTCCTCCTCGGCGCCGAAGTCCTCCTCGGCACCGATGGAAACTAGTTTGGGTATTCCTTCGGCGCCGATAGTCATCGAGTCGCCTCGAGCCGGTCCCCTAGCCCCTTGCGGCCGTTGGAGAGGCCATCTCGAACCCGTTCAGTATCCTCTAGGTCATCGAGGATGTCAGATTCGGACATAGACAGGGTGCTCCAAAGACTGTTCCAGTCCCCAGTCTTTCAAAATTTGTTTCGGCTCCGACCCAGTTGGCTTCGGAGCCGGCCCATGCCCATGTCATTGCCATTCCTCCTCCGACCGCTTCGGCTCTGTCGGAGCAGGTGCTGTTGGAGCCGGTGGAGGTCTTAGGGTCGGCTCCGACCCTTACTCCAACCCCGGCTTTCGGGTCCGAGTTTGGTACACGGACTTCTTCGGCTGGACCGGGGTGATGTTTGGGACCTATGCTGTCGGTTCCGAGCCTCCCTCTCGGTGCTGACTGCGGGAGTTCCGTCTGCTATCATGGCTCGGGACCGGACACTCCCAGGATTCTGGGGGTCCGACTTTCAGAGCTATGAGGAGTGCCTTGGCCAAGTCTTCTTCGGCCATCTCTCCGGCTTTACCGGCACCTTCCCTGGGCGTGGAGACTGGGTCTTTGGCAGTTCCCCTGTCCTTAGGCAGCGGAGCCCCTGGGCCTGAGGTTACCCCCACTGGGGGTTCCCCTCCTCCTGAGGGTTCTTCGGAGTTGTCTTCAGAGGAGCCCCCAAGGAAGAGATCGTGCAAGAGGAAGCACGTGGACTCCCCCGAGTCTATTACATCGGACACTGATCTTGATGATGCGGAGGGGTCCCCGAAGTCGTCCTCGGATGATGTCTCATTTGCAGACATTTTAGAGATCCTCAAACAACGAGGCGGCTGGATATCCAAACCCCCCTCTGCTGATGAGTCAGTGCTTCTCAAGGCCTTTGGGGCTCAGCCCTCCGCCTCCTGGGTGTCTCCGCCCTTTGACGAGCTCCTGGATTTGGTTTGTCAGAGGGCGTGGGAACATCCAGATACCATGGAACCAGTCCCTTCTCGTCCTAACAAATTTTTGTCTGCCCCACCCGAGAAGGAGTTCCTGACTAAAGGCGTGGCTGTAGATGCCATGGTGGTGGCATCTGCTACACAACAGGACGTGGCAGAGGCTTCAACGTCCGTCCATCCTCCTAATAAGGAGTCTAGGAGCATGGACCGGTATGGGAAGCGCACCCTGACTTCAGCGGCCTTTACTTTAAGGTCCCTGAATTATTTGGCACATTTTACCAGGCTTCAGAGGGATCTGGTCAAGGAGCTGTCAGATTCCCTCTCGGGTAACCTACCTGAGCAGCTAGCCCAGTCGGTTAGCTCTCAGTTGGCTATCCTTACTTCAATTTCTAACTCGTCCATGAGGCTCATTTCATATGCGGCCGAAGGGGCGGGTAGAGCGGCAGGCACAGGCGTGGCTCTACGGAGACAAGCCTGGCTCCGTTTGTGTCATTTTGCAGAGGCCTTCAAGTCTTCCTTCGCCGACGCTCCCTTTGATGGGTCCTCTTTGTTTGGACCTAAGGTTAAAGACACTCTTACCCGCTGTGAGCAAGAAGGAAAAACTTTATCTGCCGTAGGTGCACGTTATTCCACTCCCTTTCAGCCTTATCCCAAGGCTAAAGGAGGAGGGAAGATGTGGTTCCGCAAATCACGTAAGTTTTTCCCTCAACAGCAGGAAGATTCCCCTTCCAGAGGCAGAGGACGGGGAAATTTTTCTGGGAGATGCCGTCCCAGAGGCGGCAGAGGGCCCCGCAATTCTGGAGACCGCGAGTCCTTTTGTGGCTCTTCAGCCTCCCACACTTCATGAGGGATTGCCCGGCTGTGCTGCTCCGGAGCCAGTCGGGTGCCGTTTTGCCAAGCACCTAAAAGCCTGGGAGTCTATCACTCAGGACAGATGGGTGCTTCGGATTATTGCCGGAGGTTACACCATTCCCTTCACACACTCACCCCCACCGTCCAAAGAAATCCCGGACCCACCACCCAGTCAAAGGGAAATTGCAGCCACAGAAGCGTTAAAGCTGCTAGAAAAAGGAGTCATTCAACCGGTCCCCACAGACCAGATCGGATCCGGAAACTACTCAAGGTTCTTTTTAGTGCCAAAAGACAGGGGACTTGAGACCAATATTGGATCTCAGCAGACTAAACCAATCCGTCACGAAATCCAAATTCCGAATGGTCACGTTACAATCCATTCTCCCATTATTGGAGAAGGATGTTTGGATGTGCTCCATAGATCTCAAGGACGCCTATTATCACATACCGATACATCGGGCGTCCAGGAAGTATCTGCGCTTCAGCCTGGGAGACAGTCATTTCCAATTTTGCACTGCCCTTTGGTCTCACCACAGCCCCCAGGGTGTTCACCAAGTGTTTGGCAGTAGTAACTGCTCACCTGAGGAGTCTTGGATTCCAAGTGTTTCCCTATCTGGACGACTGGCTCCTGACTGCCACCACCAGTCATCTACTAATGGACAACCTCAAAGCCACCATTTCCCTGGGTGCTACCCTGGGAATTACATTCAATTGGTCAAAGTCTGTCTTGCTGCCCTCTCAGCGCATAAGGTTCATAGGAGCAGAGATAGACTCAAAATTGATGCGCGTTTTTCTTCCTACCGAAAGGATTCAAACTTTACAAGGCCAAGTTCAAGCCCTGCTTTCAAGATCCAAGGCCCCAGCCAGGATGGTCCTGCAACTTTTAGGTTCCATGTCTGCCACGGTTCTCCTAGTTCCTCTGGCAAGATTGCACATGAGGATTCTTCAGTGGCTATTATCGACTCAATGGTCCTTTCAGGGTCTTCCCCTCAATCACCCCATTATGATTACAGAAACGTGCAAACGGGACCTTCGCTGGTGGCTTCAGCCATGCAATCTGAATCAGGGAAGTCCTTTTGTTATCCCCCCTCCAGTGGTCACCCTGACAACGGATGCCTCCCAGACAGGGTGGGGGGGGCATTGTCTGGGCAGGTTAGTTCAGGGTTCCTGGCTTCCAGACGAAACCTTTCTCCACATCAATGTATTGGAGATGAGGGCTGTACTTCTGTCCCTACAGGCCCTCCAAAGGTTTCTCCCTCAGGGCATTATCGCTATCCACACAGACAACATGTCGGTGGTCTGGTATCTAAACAAACAAGGAGGGACCAGATCTTACCCCCTTTGCAGAGAGGCCATGAGGGTGTGGGAATGGGCTGTAGCTACCAGCCGTTTCTTGGTAGCGACCCCCATTCCGGGGAAATCCAATATATTGGCAGACAGATTAAGCAGGACAATTCTCTCTCCTCACGAGTGGTCCCTGAATGAAACAGTAGCAGCTCAGGTTTTCAGAAGATGGGGGACGCCGTGCTGCGACCTGTTTGAAACACCACAAAACACAAAGTGCAAAAGGTTGTTCTCCTTGACTCCACATCAGGTGGAAGCAGCTATGGATGCTCTAGCACAACCTTGGCCAACAGGGCTACTTTATGCCTTTCCTCCGATTCCTTGTTTAATCAAGGATCTTCAGTCTCTACTATTAAAGTCCAACTAGCAGCTATCTCTAAATTTCACGAATCCATGGATCCTCCGTTGATGAGCAGCAGATTATGCAAAACTTTCATTAAAGGTGCGGGGCTGTTAAGACCCCCAGTTTTTCATCCTGCGCCTCCGTGGGATCTTGATTTGGTGCTTCGTGCATTAACATCTTCCCATTTCGAACCGGCTGCTACATGTGAGTTAAAATATCTGTCTTGGAAAACTGCCTTCTTAGTTGCAATTACCTCTGCAAGAAGAGTTTCAGAGCTTCAAGCCCTATCTATCAAACCACCATACTTGATTTTTCACAAGGATATAGTATCACTTAGGCCTAATCCATCTTTTGTCCCAAAGGTCTGTTCTAATCTCTGTCTCCAACAATCTCTAGAGCTACCAGTTTTCTTTCCAAAATTCTCCAATGAAGCAGAATACACTCTCCATAAATTGGATGTTCACAGGCAATTGCACTTCTATCTAGACAGGACTCAGCAAATTCGTAAATCAGACCAGTTGTTTGTGTCCTTCTCAGACAATAAATTGGGTAAAACCATCACAAAAGCTACTATCTCCAAATGGATTAGAGATTGTATAACTCAGGCTTATTCCTCTTCAAATAAGCAACTTACAACATCTATCAAAGCTCACTCTACCAGAGCTATGGCTACTTCTATAGCTTTTCATTCCAAGCTCGCTATTTCTGAGATTTGTGCTGCGGCTACTTGGTCCAATCCGCACACTTTCATTTCCCACTATAAATTGGATGTGGCATCTAAAGGGCGAGCATCATTTGGTTCCACGGTACTCAGGAGTGTTTTCCAGTGAGCCACCCAGGATTCAGGTGCTAGGGACGCTGTCCCATCAGTCAGAATGTAGGCGAGATAGGATCACATAACATCTTTTAGTTATGTACTCACCATAACTTCAGATGTTTGGGATCCATCTCGCCTACATTCCTAATACCCACCCTCCTTCCCCCGGCCTTGGAGATCAGAAGAGATTGAACGGTTTTGAGTTCTACTGTTGTATCTTGTTTCTTCTGACGATGTTATATAAGCAGTGCTTGCATGTGTGCATGTATGCGGACAAACTAGATCTGGGGGACTGGTAGTGGTGCATCCTGGGATATAGTAAGCTCAGCCAATAAGAGACTTCGCTCTTTGGCATAAGCGTGCCGAGTCGGAGCCGAGGGATCGGCTCCGAACCCATCAGTCAGAATGTAGGCGAGATGGATCCCAAACATCTGAAGTTATGGTGAGTACATAACTAAAAGTTAATGTCTGTTATGTACTTCACAGATAAAGATTCTAGTTGTCTACTGATGTACTATGTTTTTCATCTGTAAATATGTTGTAAGTAATTGCTATGTAAATTGTTAATTGCTATGTAATCCAATGTAACTACTGTCTGTTTATTTTAACTGTGGAGCTTTTCTCCCCGGGCCTCCGCTGAAAATGGACCTACGTCCAGTCGGACACTCCCGGTCAACAAATATAAATAAATAAATAAATAAATGATGAAGCACTATACATGATAAGGAGGAAAATAATCATGTCAGAGTAACTCACAAACATTTAAATGTCACCCATTGATGCAGCACTCTTTTTAGTTCTATTCACAATGAGATACTCATGTTCAGTCCATGTAAGGTTGTATATAATGCTATTGGTTGCTACAGCCATTGCAAATGTGTATCTGCATGAGGCTGTTATAGCAGTAACTACAGCTGACATTATGCAATATTGTCCCTGGACACACTAGGTCTTCCGATAGTGCTAAACATTTTATCCCCTTCATAACAATGATATAATGGATCTTTAAATGTAATATTTCATATTGGACACACACCTGTATTATCAATGTTTGATACATCTCGCCTAAAAGTAAAATTTTCACCCATCTCTGTGGACTGAACAAGTATATGCTGGGGTTATTAAATGTTTCCCCTATCAATGAGGGCTGATGGTGCTAAACCAGGAATGAATTTATGGATACCCATCCATTTATCCATGGCAGATGACCCAAAGAAGACACTACAAGTTCCAATGTGTAATTCATGCAATAAATAGTAGGCATTCGTTGGCCTTGTCTGCACTCCTGTTGGAGTTGTGGAGTACCTATCCCAGTAGATATAAAATTATATATGGCTTTGTATTTATTAGCTACAGGGACATTTCAGTGACCCTGCTGGGGTCACAGTGGGGGTATCTCCTGCATCTGCCTCAAGAATACTCCACCAGCTTTTTGATGCATGTGAGGGAACTTAAGCAGTCTAACATATTCCAGAGGAGAGTACAAATACCATGTGGTACTTCTATGCTACAGTCCACTACCTGTGGTAATGGGGGTCCTAGAATGTACCCATATTGAAATAAAGGTTCCACCTGGTGAACTGGGAAGGAGTACATAAACCACAAAAGGTATCACTCCATCAATTGTCAGGTGGTCTGTAATACCCCGGGTATCATCTATAATATGCATGTGCAAGCCACCTAGGCAGTTAACATGACTCTCACATATGGCACACATGTGATCTCTAACAACAGTTTACAATAGGTGACTTCTCACAGGGGCATATTGTATGTGATGCTGGATATGCCCTTGGAACCTGTCTCATGAAATAATTAGAAATCCACAAAACCAAACTGAACACAGTTACAACCATGTCCCAGTACAAACCAGAAACATTACATAATATGTATTTGGGCTACTGAAGTCATTTTTAACTGTCTGGATTCATCCATTGATGCCCTGCTGTATGACCCTGATGTGTACAAAAATGCTTGTTGTATGTATTGTTTTGCACAATATTATAGCTTGGAAATAGGCACAGCAGGATGGCCTCTTTGAGAGAACACAGTTCTTGGCACCACAGGCAGTGGCAGCTGAGGCAGATGAGAAGTCAGAGGAGGAGCCAGTAGTAGTGGATGGCCATGCCAGATGGAGGTGAGTACAGTTTGTCATGGCAGTAGCAAAGAGGCAGCGGACAGCACAGTTAAAATGATGTATACAAGAACACCAGACTGGCCTTACCTATGCAAAAGGCTGTCCAGTCTGTGCATCAGACACAACCAACTCAAGTACCAATACACAAAGGGCAAGGCACAGTTATTATCATTTGCACAGGTAGGAAAGGGAGTACAGCAGTGCATGTCTTTCACAGGGAAATGAGTAAGTGGAGGTGCTTAGGTGTATAAAATAAAGAAGTGCTTTTATGGGAAGTGTCATAACCAGCATTAATTTCAGGAAGAGCCAAGGTTAGTGGATGTGGGGGATGTGCTGGAGGCTTTGGTGGTGGTGTGTGTGTGTGTGTGTGTGTGTGTGTGTGTGTGTGTGTGTGTGTGTGTGTGTGTGTGTGTGTGTCTCCAGGAACACTGCCCCAGCATTGGGTGCAGCACTGCACTGTGGCCTACTAGACAAGGTCCAGGGGATGCATGGCAGAGCATTCAGCTTCCTGGACATGTCCCTGCCCACGACAGGTGGCTCTGCCAGGAGATGCACCAGCTGTCCTATAGTCTTGGCTAGATGTCAGTGTGCCACCTGACTATGACTGTCTTCTGCTGGAGGACGTGCTAACACTGACAAGGATCTTGCTCATACTTGGCCAGGCTGGCTAACATCCAAGGATGTAGCAGATGACTGGATGCAAGGACGGCACCTCTGCCAGGACAGTTCACCCAAGGAAGACACTGCTTGTTCCAATGTGTAATTCATTCTATCGATTGAATCACGCATACAGATCATGTACTCCCATAAGTCAATATGTACAGTCTGGATCACTATCACAACCTCTACCAAGGCTCAGATAGAACTTGCCTGTACCTCCATGATGATCTTGCACATATGTTAGATGGCATCTAATGACACACTGACCTCAGAGGGAGGACAATGCCCATACCTAAAGTTAGCACTAGTACCAAACACCCCTGTGTGGACCCTCTTGCCCATGATCGAAGGGGCAGATTCAAACATGCATCCACCACATGTCCCCGGATCTATGCTGTCCCCAACAGCCTGTCCACTCTCAGATGGTATTTTTTCCTGGGTATGTACAAGCATAGAGGCTGTATCCATTATCTGAGGAGGAAATATGGGGTTCACACTCCATGTGCCCAACTGTACCAGCTGCCAGCTCACCCCACCATAATTATCAGAGGTAACAGATCCTCCATCATCAGATGGTGTAGTTCCACCATGCTGATGTCAGAGAATGATTTATCTTTTAAACACCAGAACAAAACATATCCAGTGTACATATGAGCCAGTGTCAGAACTACACATACAACTGATATTACCACTCTAAAAGTATGATATTGAGTTACAACCCTGCTTGTACTTTGAGCAGAGGGATGCTGCACCCAGATGCCAGTTATACGTATATGCCAGAAGTGAGGCAAGTATTATGAACTGTAATGTGATTAACAAGCAAAACTTGGGGATGATGGTGATAGTTGGATTACATACTGGGGGCATTAGTAGTTGAAATTCCCTGGGGCCTATCCAGCTCTTCCTCAACATCCAGCACATCGATGTGGAACTGTGAGGAGGTGGTACTGTTTTTAAGTGAGGTCAGAAACTCTTCCACCGCTATAAGGCATGGTTCATTAGTTCATATGTTCATAAATTCATGGGTACTTACTAGGCTACTGATCTGTGAGGATCTTATGAAGCCTAGCCTTGCATTCCCATGGTAATTATTAACCCTTATATTTTACAACATGATATGCTGGGGCTTTACATGTTTCTCCTGTCTTATAAGGACCAGCAGTGGATTTACAGATACCCATCCATACACTGAAAATACATATAAACAGAGTAAGGGAAGTACTCTGTTTTATATGGAGTGGAAAACAGTTATATAGGAGTGATACTGTCTGAGATAGACACCTATTCCTCTAGCATGTTCTATTAATTTTGCAAAAAAAATATTTAGGTCCCTTGAGTGATGTTTATGACACAATTGGATTTGTAAATGCACAGTAAGGTATGTCGAGGTTCTACTCACAAGGCAGAGGTTACATATCAGTAGTCTGCATGTTACTGAGAAGAGAAGCAAAACTTTGCGGTGGTCTCCATGTTTTTTTATGATTTAAGCCATTAATGTTTTTTTTGATGGGAGAGTGTTGTGTTCATTTCAGTTGCAACAAGTGTTTGTGGATGTACATATCATAAGGGCCATTATACTCAATGATCAGCCTAATGAGTGCCAAATACAGTGGAACAATTACATTCTTGGATCTGGGCACCATTCATTTAGATATAAGCTGTGTAATAAAAAATAATTTCCTTACAACAGTGGACACATGTTGATTGAAGGACAGCTCATTTGTCAACAGAGGGTCCCAGATCTGTAAGAATGGGCTTAGTTTTCAGAGGGTTATTGCAAATGTGATAGATACAAGGGGAGTCATGCTTGCTAAAGAATGCTATTATATATTTCTTGGCATTAAGTTTTAGTCTATGGTTTTGACATCAGCTATCTGTTTGGGTCAGGCCTTCTTTTAGGATCCTGGAGTCCTCTGGGGAGTTAATGATAGCACTAACTTTGCAGGCATCTGCAGACGTATTCACCCACAAACCCTTGATATTAGCTTTGACCTGTGAGAAGTAAATGCCAAACAGGAGTAGCCCAAGGGCTGAACCCTGGGGTACTCTGCAAGTGATAAGTCTTTTGGTGGAGGTAGAACCAACTACCCTTAATTCCCAGCTTCTGTTTGTGAGACATTTAGCTATCCATGAACTACATATGGGTCAGTGTTTATATGTGAGAGTTTATCTGTTATACCTGTGTGTGGAATGGTGTTGACTGGCTCTTCAAGGTGTCTAGATATGTAGCATGCACTAAATGCTCTGATCTATGACTTTTTATAAGAGAGGGTGTGAAGTTAGAACTGAATTTGTTGGCAAGTAGATTGGTTATGTCCTCTGGGTATGAGTATATGCTATAATTTGTTATTAGTTCTCACAGTGTTGGGCATTGTTTCTGAGGTTTGTAACATAGCTAAAGAAGGTTTTGTGATTATCTTCACCTGATTGGGTAATTTTATCTCATATCTGGCTTTGGTTAATTGGACAGGATATAGAGTTTCTTCTTTAGTTTAGCAAGAGTGTTTTTGGCTTCTTGAAAGTTAGGTTTAGTTTTGCATACAATGAGTTTTGTTCTTTTATTATAAAGCTGCTCATATTAGGGTTCCACATAAGGGTTTAGTTTTTTAATTTGGTGTTGTGTTTATTTCTGAGGGGGACAGATGCAGCTATGCAGTTGTTTACATATGCATAAAATTTGGCACTAAAGGATTCTTAATAAGCAGTGGGGTTGTCAAAGTAGAGAAGGTTTTTGAATTAAACTAGGTCATCTCAGTTTTTGTAAATTAGCCATTGTGTTGTCTCTGAATACCCGGGTATTGGAAGATGCTTCAGGCTTCAGTATTACATTGAATATGACTAATTAATGGTCTGATTTGATCAGGGAGGACGTTACAATTCGTAGGGAGTAAATGGCTTACCACCTGTGGCTTGCTGTTCCCATGCCACGACCTCTACCCTCTGGATGGCAGCATGAATGATATCAGATGCTCTGTGGCAGACCATACCATAATTGCAGTCCTGATCCCCCACAGCATAAACATTGACGACAGCATGCTTCTAGGCATGGTCATCGAAGGGTTGGTCTGCAGAATGCACACCAAAGAGCCATGTATCATGAAGATGGAGGCATCTAGTTCCTCTTCATTTCATCCTCCAAAATAACATGGATTTGCAGGTGGATGTGGCTTTCAGTGCCTGTTTTGTAGGCATAACTCTGTTGGTACAGAAAACACTGGAATTAACAGCTATGGTCCTACATGTGTCAGAAATCCTAACATTAATACTATGCTAATAGGTCATCTGGTATGCTTTAGTAGGGCCTGACACTGACATATGTGTATCCACAAAACAATCTTTACATGACTGTCAGGCATTATTGTGTTTTAAGCACAATTCCCCCTCCTACCCCAGAAAAACATACAATCACATGGCTGCAAGTTAACAACTGTGCAGCATAAACACATGATCATTAGCCACAACTTTTATAAGATCTCTCTCTCTCTCTCTCTCTCTCTCTCTCTCTATATATATATATATATATATATATATATAAATGTATGTATATGTTATAATCACATATTTTAAGGCACACTAGTGTATAGTACATTTGCTGCAATCTACTGTAACATGCGTGCATGCTGCTATGGCCAGTACCTTTCAATACACGCCTTCAGAGAGCGTTGATCAATATATGTAGATTTACTAGAAAACTGTAAGCACTTCTAGGTCTTACAGTAACAATAGCACACAAAAAGCTATCTTGTACAAAGGCATAGGTGTAAAAAGTACGTTATACCTTATGTAAGCAGATACATCTTCTGTAGCAACAGTTCTTTGCAGAAATATGAAGGATTGAAACAGAAGTTTTATGTCTTCAGTAATGTGATGAAGATCTGTAATTCCCATCATGCTTACTTCATGTAGCACACTCCCTCTGTTAGTGATGATTATACTAATTATATCTAATCTCATTACTGTTTCTGAATCGCTTAATTTACATATTCGTGAATTCTACACAATGGATTTCACATGCCTGAACATCTGAGGTCATTTCTAAGCACTTATAGGAAGCCAGGATTATAGGGGTAGGTAGATTATCATGCTACTCCCTCTCAAATGTACCTCATTTCTAGGAATATTCCTTAATGAGTTGTAAACAGCCATGTTCCTTGCCTTTCCACATCAAAAGGGTTTTTCATTCATTCACATGTTAGCAATGTTTTTAATTGTATCCATGGTAAATAACAGTGAATAAAGTTAATTTACCAAAAGAACATTTTATAATTATAAAATAACACAAGTTAAACATGCCATGAGCTTCATAGTTGTTGGTAAGCTGTTCAGCATTATTGAGAGTTGGTGTTCCACAGTCATAGACAGAAGGCTGATAGGAAGGTATGATATGGTTGAGAATAACTGTCACACTATCTTTAACCACTTGAAGATGGAGTCACCGGTGAGTATTTGCAACTTAAATAGCCATCAGAACCATTGTAATACAGTGTCTGTATTTCATTATGCTGCGATTCATCTTGCAAATGAGGTTCTTGCCAGTGCCTGTGTTTGTGTGAAGGCTGAGACACGTTTTGAATGCCAGTTCTCTGCCATTTGTCTTGAGATCTTTGAAGGTAAGACAAGTATGGCTGGAGAAGGTGAAGGTAGTAATCTTTTTAGAACACAGTAGTGAATTGAGGAGGAGACCAAGAATTTTCTGGACATCTTTCATAAACAGTACAGGTAGAGGCTCCTGCAGGTGGGCTATACCAGTTCACAATATAAGGCTAATGTCTGGAATAGTTCAGCATCTCACACGTGCTGTCATCACAACATTGACTTGAGTTGACGGAAAGCTGTCCTCCTTGGCAGATATAAGTTAGGTGCAGTCACCACCTCAGTTCTGTAAATGTACCTCCTTTCATTAATCAGATACTACTTCAGTACTGTAAGTGTACATCCTTTCACTAATTGTATATCCTGATAATGCTTGTTACAATATGCTCATTTTATATCTCATCTCATGGAAAGATTGAAAGGAACAGGGAGAGGCATAGGAGTAGACTAGAGGACATAAGAGAGCTAAGCTAAGTATTTTTGCTGCTATGAAAGATGTGTCTGTTTACATAGTAGCAGTTGAAGCCATTAAAAATAATTTTGTAGAACTTTTTTACAGCATTACTACATCCATCAATACTTATATAACTTAAATGGAGTTAGTATGACTGTGCAGTGTTAGACTTGCAGACAAAGGGGGCTCTGTGGTGATTATGGATAGAACTAAGTATGTAGAATCAGTCCTATTTTTACTTAGGGATGAGGTAGCCTTTAGATTAATATCTAACTTAGAAGTAAAGAAGTATGTATCTTATGTTAATATGTGTATATATGATATTCAACTAGCAGGTGACATTACATTGGATTTATTCCATTTCTTTACTGTAACTAGCCCCATAATACCACAATTATATGGGATTCCCAAGGTACATAAGAATAAGGAGAATCCACCTATGAGACCCATTGTTTCAGGTAAGGGATGGGTCACGGAGCCTATTTCTCTGTATTTGCAAAAACAATTGCAACCTTTGTTGTCTATTTGTACTACAGTTATTAAGGATACAACAGATTTTTTAACAAAATTAAACAAATGGCAAATTGGCACGAAGGATGCGCTCTGGGAAAATGGAGATATGCATATGGCTGTGCTAGACATAGCCTCACTGTTTACGGTAATTCCTATTGATTATGGGGTAGAATCAGTACGTGATTTCCTTACACAGTATTCAGGCTTTACGTCTAGACATTCTGATAATATTTGTATGTTGCTAGATGTAGTATTGCGGAACAATGTATTTATATTTAATGAGCAACATTATGTGCAATTAACAGGTGTGGCTATGGGTACTCCCGTAGCCAACACATATGCCAACATAGTCCTATATCAATGGGAAAGGACGCATCTATTTAATGAGAATGGCTTTATAAATAATGGTATCCAATTTTATCAAAGGTTTGTAGATGATTGCTTCCTTATATGGAAAGGTACCTATGTTGACTTGTTAGATTTTAATAGCTATATAAATAATACAACCCCTTTTTTGAATTTCAAGATGTAATGTTCACAAAGTAATGTTAATTTTTTGGATATAAATTTAAAAGTGAATGATAATAAATTTATTACCACCGTATATAAAA